>NC_091121.1:97697786-97712786 GCF_040183065.1 Periplaneta americana | reverse complement strand
TTTCTAGCAAGCAAGCACACTGATCTAGCTCTCTTCGTATGTGATCTATAAAAGAAACACGCACCGTGGGAACCAATGACGTTATATAATTACTTACCGGTGGGAACCGGTCTTAACTAAAGGGAAGGTGTAGAATAAAATATATTTTCACATTTTTTTCCCCTTTCTCTCTTATGTACCCTTTCCCTCTCAGTTTCTCCGTTCTTTCTTCCTTTTCACTTTCTATTACTGTAGCTATTTTCATTGCATTTCTGTATCAACACCCATTTATATATTTTAATTTCACTTACCATATTGAAACAACCGGGAATCAAAAGACATATCTTCGATAATGTAGACTAGCGATACAAATAAATCGATTAATAACTTACTTATTTACTTACAAATGGCTTTTAAGGAACCCGAAGGTTCATTGCCGCCCTCACATAAGCCCGCCATCGGTCCCTATCCTGTGCAAGATTAATCCAGTCTCTATCATCATAATCATCATAAATCGATTAATGTAATACTTAAATTATTTCAGTTTAAATTTTACCTATGATTAGGTTATACTTAATCAGGGATTTTACGAACGACATTCGTATATACTCAGGACCGTAGACAAATAAATAGACACGGTGTAACATTGTACCTGACAGTTTTGCGTAACGTTGGTAGCGACAGATGCGATGTTGCCACATTGACCACTCACTATTTAACAGCTGACTTCAAAGACGTTGTAATTATACATCGCTGACTTACGCGGAGTTTGCTGTTCTCCTTCGTTAATTCCTTCGAATTAAACCTCCCTAAAACGAAACGCGATCGTTCCAGAATTTTTTTTTTCCGTTTTCACAAGTTTTCGTTTTACAAAGAGTCAGTGGCGGCTCGTGAACTTGTGGATTGGGAGAGCTGCAGTAGATTTCGGTACATACAAATTTCACTTCTTGATATCATTACTAATAAGTATAGTACAAAAATAAATGCACTACCTATCGAAAAACCAAAACTTCCTGACTTAGTTGGGAGATGTCTGTGGGACCATTTGCTAATCCCTAAGAAAAACTAATACCATCGATTTCAGTCTGAATTTCAGATCGGCAGACACTCAACTTACAATCTACCAGTTCATTCTGAATTGTCTTAGAATAACCTTAAACAGTGGCATGTTCCAAATGATTTTTGAGAGGGTCGTTTAGATTACTAACGAACTGTAGCAACCCACGAAACACATCAGGGTTCTTCGAATCGTTTTTTCATCATGTCCCCTAAGGGGAAGTTCATATTGGCCACAAAATTTGATACAATCAATATTTTTTAAAATTAATTTCACGATTTTTTTTTCACTTCGTTATGTTTGGGAATGTTTGTTCTGTTCGCTTCACTTAATTGCGCAGCAATATTAGTTTTTTTTCCTAACATAGCCAATGAAACAACATTTTTCAGGGAAGCGAAGATTCGTGCATTTTGCTTTTTAGGGGCAAATGTCCTAAATCTGTCGCACCACTCCTAGTCCATGCAGCATCACCACCGAAGAGGAGGCAAGGAAAACAAAATACAGATTTTTTTTTTGTTCACATCCACGTCACCACAAATGCTTCGCGTAAATTTCATTGTTATACTTCCTTACATATATGCACTATTTCGGCTGGATGAAGCTTAAGTAAGATTTAAGTCGGGTAACGGACGACCCTTTAATTTCACTTCATTATATCAATATTCTCCGCAAGGGAAAGTTGAGAAAAATAAAATTAATATTCTGTAATTCACACACACTTATGCTTGCAAATTTGCACTGGTTAAGTTACGGTATTAAGACGTCACACCAAAGCAACACTCAGATATACTGATGGTCAACAATTTTCTAAAACTGGAAAATAAGTATCTTTCGTATTTTACGTGCTATATCAAAAGGATTCTACTCGTGCAATCATTTTGAGTTAAGGCAAATATTAGGTTCTGCTGGAGGCTGGATATATACGTAATAATAAGGCAAAAGAGAATATTAGTTTCGTTATATTAACTCGATAAGATTCTACAACAATAACTATGTGAAAAGAAAATAAAAATTTTGTCATTAAGTTTCAAGGGAATAGAGAATCCATTTGACTCAGTATTACAATAGCGGTGTGGGAGGAGAGGCCTGGCTCTGCAAGCCACTGCAGCGAGATATGGGTTTTAAACAGCGGCAGTTTCCCTCTGCTTCCCTTCACCTCTCTACCCCCTGACCTAGCAAGACACACTCTCTATGAGCTGACCACCCTGCAGATCCCAGGACGACTTTGAATGCAGTGTCAATTCCAATACAGTCGACGCGCAAAAAGATTATGCATAAGATAATGGTACATATTCCCGGGCAGATGAAATATAAAGCAATTTACCAATAAAAGTTGCAACAATTCTTATGGACGAGCCGCCCCTGCAAAGAGTTGAGTTTTAGCAAAACTAAGAATAGTCTACTGCAATATGCTCACTGTACGAAGAACACAATGAAGAAATTATTTGAAATAAAAGTTACTACAGTACATGCAAAGTGAATTTTATTTTCATAAAATTACGTATTGCAGCCTCTCTCTCTCCCTCTCTCTGCGCCCTATAGTTTCTTGACCCCCACATTTCTTTCAAAGTGCATTGCCGCGGCTTTTTCGATGGGAATGTTGTAGGATTTCCTTCGCGTCCTGCATCAATTTTAGTGTAAATTGCGCCCAGATCCATCGATTGTATAACTGAAGTTGTGTTTGATGGAAAATAGGTTAACTTCACGTTAGATAAATCAATCCTTGGATGGCAGGTAACATTGTCTAAAAACAGTATGATCTTACGACCTTGACGTTTCATTGCTCCATTAAAATTATGAAGCCACTCTTCCATGATAGAACTGATCATCTGGGCTTTTTTATTAAATCGCACAGTTTTACTTCATTCGCACTGTTATTTAACACTGTACTGGTATTGGCACATTAACACAAAACTCAGAATAAATAAACGGAAATGTGAAACTAAATTGACACTACATTACTTATTATTCACAGTTTTATTCTACTCGCACTGTTCTTTATCATTGTGTTGACTTGTTAGCACAAAACTGAGAATAAATGAAAGAAAATGCAAGAGGGTTGGAAGAAGTAACGGTACAGGAGGTCAGTAACCTGCCCGGGTCCTTGACAATAAGCACAGAATAGTGACATGGTTAGAGAAGCTTCACCCTGACAAAGAATAGCGAAAGCCGTCCAGATCATTGCATGTACAGTCACACAAAAAAATTATGTCATGCTTCGTACAGCATTATCGCAAAATTGAAAATGGTTTGAAAGAATTTAGCAACAATTACCCTTAAAATTATCCGTTTTAATCAGTTTTTTTTTTTTTTACCTAAATGGTGCCCAAAAATGATTCCGTTTTCGCGTTAGGCAGTTTTCCGTTTTGAAGTATTATTTTACATAGAAAATCATTCCGTTACCAAATTTATTTTTCGTTTGTGCAGGTTTTCTTTTTATAGAGAGTACGTTTTAGCAAGGTTTTACTGTAAATAAAGCGGACGGTCGATACTAATCAACCGGATGAAAATGGCACCAATATAACAGCGCTGTCCGATCAGTGTACTGTACGTATGTATTACGAATACAATGGTAGCCTATTCTAGAATGAATCAAGTAAAAAAATTGGTAGATCCTAATTTAGTGATTGCCTCGTTTTATTGTAACAATACTATCTTGTTTTATAGTAAACAATTAAACAACCTAATGAATTGTTCACTTTTAAGCCCGCTCGCAGTGAAAAGGTTAAGAGAACAGAATAAAGAAACAGTTTTCAAGAATATAATATTTATGTTTATTTTATTACTGACCCCGCGTCGTGATCTAAGGTATCATGCCTAGGAATCGCGTTACGAAATGCGCGCTGGTTCTAGTCTCCATGGGAAAAGATATTTTCTCATGAAATTTCGGTCAGTGTATGAGGTCGCTGCCCACCCAGTATCGTGATGCATTTGGAGAGCTACGGTAGATATATAGTGAAATTAGTGGCTTGTGCAGCAAATGCTGCTGCAAACTAAGTTCGTTAGACGTTCAAATAAAAATTTTTCAGATTTATTTTCAATGAAGAATACTTGTCTTTTTGATAGTTATTTGCTTCCATAATAATGAAACATACTCCCTCTGAATGGATTTTTTTAGGCCAAATACTTTTTCTTGAACCTATCCAACTTCAGTTTTTGAGTTTCAACGCGAAAACGCAAGTACCAATGTCAAGACGATAGCAGTAGCTATTTCAGGTCATTGTGGATTGTAGGCAAAAGCAGTGGCGTATACTGGTTTAAGGGTCTGGGCGACCACTGCCCCATTAATAATTACATAAAATATATTTTAAAATCCCTATAATAAAATTCCTTACCTATTTATGTGAATTCCAGACGTCTTGATTGGGACGAAAATACTTTGATGACTTCGTCCTTGAAATTACAGTTGGGCCGCTTGCGAAGTTTCTGTAGAAATGACTTTTCAATGGACATCAGTGCCAAGCCGGATAAACGTTCTTGTGTATGAGTTGATCTACAGTAGGATTTTATTCTCTTCAACGCAGAAAATGTTCTTTCTACCGATGCTGACGTAGTTGGTATTGTCACAATTAATGTTGCCAATTTAAGGACTTCAGGAATAACTTGGTTCAGCTGGTTTTCTTATATGGCAGATAATATTTCATGGATAGGTTTGTTCGAAAAATCAAAGACTTCTGCTGAATATATTACACTTAATTCATTTTTCAAACGTACTTGATCAAAGTGACTGTTAAAGGACTGAAATAATTTGTTTAGTGCCTCATTCGGGAAGTTTTCTCTATAAGCAGAAAAATTTTGAGAATCTAGAAGATGTGTGAACTGAAGCTTTCCATAATCAGAAAATCTGTCAGTAATGTCCATGTGCATACGATCTAGTATGCTGTAGTACAGCTGCTTGTATTTCAATTCATCATCTCCTTTTCTTCGCTTTAATGGTGGTTCCATTATATTGGCTGAAGAATTTTCATTTTCCATATTACTCCATATGGACGGAAACCCACTACGTCTGAACTCGGATATAGTATGTTTTAACTTTGATACCTCTTGCAAGCAGTATGCTATGTCTAGACTTTTTGTCTGAAGAATATTGTAGAGCACATCTGTATGTGCGAACACTCTAGCACAGACTTCAAGAAGAAATATATTCTGAAACTGTGTGAAAAAATACAAATATCCTTGAGCCTGCACAATTACATCATCATCCCAGTTTTCTTCAGAGTCATTACAAATGACATTTTCAAAGAAAGCAGTCAGTTGTTCTCTGTATTCCTTTACTGTGTTTACAAGCCGAGATGTAAAATTGCATCTAGTTGGTGCTACTTTTGGGAGTTTCTTTTTCATAAATTCCTTGAGTTTTTCTGATCTTTTAGGAGATGATGAGAAAAATGCAGCTAAACCCGACAGTGTTTTAAAAAAAATGCGGCATTCTGGAATGGTTGAAGTAATTTGTTGCAAAACTAAATTGAGAACATGGCTGTAACAATGGACAAATAGTGCTTGAGGATACTTTCCTTGAACTTTTGTTTTAAAGCCATTAATATTTCCCGCCATAACTGAAGCACCATTGTATGTCTGTGCAATTAACTTATTGCCGACATTGTATTCTGCTATAACACCTTCCACATGCTGAAACAAAGCAGCAGCAGCAGCAGTTTTGCCCGAACTGACATTTGTGAATCCTATAAACCGTTCTTGAACATTGGCAGAACTGTCAACGTATCTTAAAACAGTGGACAGTTGACTCTGATTAGAGCAGTCACTTGTTTCATCAACAACAATGGCCACAAAAGGTGCTTCTTCTATTTCAGATTTTATGTTCTTTATCATAACCCCACTTATAGCAAATATTAAGTCATTCTGAATTGCGGGAGAAGTACCACGGAAAACTGTTGAACTCTCAAGATGATTGGCCAGTAAATGGTCAAATTCACTTAAGGAACTTAAATATCCAATATAATTTCCTCTATTGTCTGATTCCACACTCTCATTATGACCCCGAAAATCCAATTCTTGTTTTCCTAGAAAGCAGACTGCGTTAATAAGACGCAGTAAAATCTCCCGATTTTTTTTCACAGGAGCATTGTGTTGGTTGATGTGTAGAGCTTTTTGCTTATCTAGCTGTAAATCAATTCTTGTCTACCCAAAGTTTGCAAAGTTCATGCTACTATAAATATGAGCTTTTGATTTGTCGTGTTTTAGGACTGCCGTTCGAAGGGAGTTCATATTAGAAAACCCCTCTTTTGACCACACATTAGTGTCGCGGCTAAATAACAAACATGGCCAGCAAAATAGTTTAGACAGTTTAGAACTACCACACAACCAATTCCACTTACCATATGATGTTGAAGTGAAATGGCGTGTGTACTCACGCTGTTTTTCTTTTACGTCCATGGACAAATTTAACTCAGGAGTTGGTCTTTCCATTTTCACAATTTCAACTTTCTCGTTGTATGTACGACGGTTAAAAGGCACTTTTAATAAACCTTCTATTACACAGTCATTTTCAACACAAACCTCTCCAGAAACTTGTTCTGCCATATTTTTCACAATATCACTTAATTGGGAAATTAAAAACTTAATAATTCACAATTAATATAACTCTTAGACATTCGAACAAATCACAAATTTAAAATACTGCACTGCAAGAACACAATTACATTCATGAGCTAGCGTGCTAAGCGTACTGTTGCTTCGCGCCTGCGAAGAAACCGATCACGAGAGCGGCAACTCACCCGGCCTACATTGCATGATGGAAACAGAAGAGAGCGGGAGGACGGGCAGTTGTGCGGACAGCGTGCGCGGTACGGTCACAGGCTACCTCACGTAGCAAGCGGTTTCTCCAGCGATGCCGCCTTGACAACTTGTTTCTTTTCGAGAGCAGAGAGCGCATATAAATCTAACAATTACTTTAATTTTAATTACTATGGTAAAACTAATAATACAAAATTATTACATTAAGTTATATTATAAACTTTTTCTTTTGTAATTTCCTTGGGCTACCGCCGGTAGCCCCGGTAGTCCGCAAAATACGCCCCTGGGCAAAAGTTAAAAAAATGTCAGGTTTGCTAAGCTTTCGAACATTAGCATTTTTGTATAGCTGATGCATGTAGAACTTGAAATGTAGAGCGTAAAATCATTTTATCCTACTAAGAGATCTTGCTGAAATGATCTGGAGACTACAAAATTTTCTAGGGCTCTTATTTTATCAGTAAGTAATACCTTTTTATCTTTCCTTAGGAACTGTAATTTCTGCGCTCTCTCGAGCCAATACTGAAGACTATGATACATATCAATATCTACACTACACCGCTATTAAGTAGGCTACATGAAAAAGACCCAACCCCACTGGGTTAATAAGTATAAAAATATTTGATTTTTAATAACAATATTATTATCTTACTTAAATTTTGTAGTTATATATAGCACCCACTCAGTAAATTATAGAAATGAAGATCTAAATTAAAATATTCTCTACATTTACCTACATAAACTCAAAACGTTTCACTTTCATGTCATCAATATAGCATCAATATTATGTACAATTAATGAAAAATAGACGCATCATGATATTAACTATAATAATATTTAATTTCTAATGGTAATAATGTCATCAGACCACCTCAAGTTTCGTAGATTTGAATATCCAATACACAGCTGTACTCAGAAAATTATACACTGCAGAATCATTTTAATAACAAATTGAATTGAGCTCTAAATATGTCGGGAATCCTGCAGGTCATGGCCTTCGTGTAATAGCTTATTGTTTATAGTAATGTGTGTTTTGTTCTGAAATTCAATGAAGTCGGCCGTGATTCAATAAAATTAGTTCTCAAAACTGACAACAAATGGATTTTGGAAAATAGGAAAATTATGTAGGAAAATTGACTTTTCACTGAAAACTACTATTTTTCCGAAAAAGTTTGGATGCCAGGCATGAAAATGAGGGGTCACTCATTAAAATCCGTTCAGCCGTTTTCCCGTAATTTCCATTATCAGTTCAAATTATATATATAGATATGGTTAGGACAACCAGCTATAACGCCTGGGGGATCATCATGCTAACCACACGATAGTCCATACCTGTGGAGTAACGGTTAGCACGTCTAGCCGCGAAACCAGGTGGTCCGGGTTCGATTCCCAGTCGGGGCAAGTTACCTGGTTGAGGTTTTTTCCGGAGTTTTCCCTCAGCCCAATATGAGCAAATGCTGGGTAACTTTCGGTGTTGGACCCCGGGCTCATTTCACCGGCATTATCACCTTCATCTCATTCAGACGCTAAATAACCTAGGATGTTGATAAAGCGTCGTAAAATAACCTACTAAAAAACCGCACGATACTGCTTTTCTGATTATGATCATCCACCTCTTCGGAAGCATGTGGACGTACGGCCAGCAGTCGGCTGGTCGACCCTATGTCTCAATAGGCTGTTGCGCCGCGGATTTTATATTGTATTTATTATTGAAATTTTGAGTTACATGCATGAGTCTTGTTTTACAGTACGAATTGTTTAAATATTATATAGGCCTATAACTTAAATAATTAATCTTAATTTTTCATTCTCAAGTGTCTGTTATGGAAGCTTTGAAGTTATTCTAGCACAATTTATTAACAGACATAAATAAAAAAAAAGAGAGCTTACATCACAGGTATGGTTTAAAATGCATTAAACTTAACTTTATTAAAACAGAAAGCATACTAATATACTATTAAATTACTCATATTTCGGATAACGAGAAAGATAAAATTTATAAAATCATATATAGGTCTGACAATTGCGTAGAATTAGTTTGTTCTATTACATAAAGGAATAAGTGCAAATAATGAAATGAGTATTTCGTTTTGAGCAATTATTATTTATTAACACAGATACTTAAGCTTAAAACAGGAAAGTCTCATGTTGGCAGCATTACATAAGTAGTTGCTGCACATTACTGCTGTCTATTATATACAAATATGTGTTAGTATAACGCAATCTTTTCTCACCATTTCAACAACTTATATAATCTAAAATGATATCGTGATGCTTGAGTCCTTGAACACCAGATTGCTAACGATGACGAAGTATTATTGCTGGTTACACGCTGAATGCATTTTTATCTGCTACTGGTGCTTGGGGTCAATGTACGGTTTTCATAAATATGAGTAAATTCTGAAAATATTAAGTAATAGTAAATATTAAGAGTAGGTAATTTCTTACACATTACGTCCAAAAATCCATAAACCCAGTCGAGAGATACCGTACTCCTTTCGTATCACGATTCTTAGCGATTTGCTTCTCGAGACCGCTGTGCGAATGACACTCAGATGAACTTGTTTCAAGTGCCGAACGCAATGTGCGAAAATTAAGACCCAATTTCATTAATTAATAGTTCTCTACTCAAGAGCAGGCCTTTCACTGCAAAACCGGCATTCTCCAATCTTTCCTATTTTCTGCCTTTCTCTTTGTCTCCGCATATGATCCATATATCTTAACGTTGTCTATCTGATATCTTCTTCTACCCCGAACTCTTCTCCTGTTCACCATTCCTTCTAGTGCATCCTTCAGCAGACAGTTTCTTCTCAGGCAGTGACCCAACCAATTCCTTTTCCTCTCCTGATCAGTTTCAGCATCATTCTTTCTTCACCCTATTTTTTTAACATGGCTTCATTTCTCAATCTGTCTGTCCATTTCACACGCTCCATTCTTTTCCATATCCACATTTCAAATAATTCTATTCGCTTCTTTTCACTTCGTCGTAATGTCCATGTTTCTGCCCCCATACAATGCCACACTCCACACAAAGCACTTCACTAGTCTCTTCCTTAGTTCTTTTTCCAGAAGTCCGCAAAAGATATTCCTTTTTTCTATTAAAAGCTTCTATTGCCATTGCTATTCTCCTTTTGACTTTTTGACAGCAGTTCATGTTACTGCTTATAGTACACCTCAAGTATTTGAACCTGTCCACTTGTTTCACTGCCTCGTTTCGAATTCGCACGTTTACCTTCTTTAGGCCCGATTATGGGCGTTAAAATATATTTTACCGTTAACGGCCTTATCTGTCATGTAACATGTCAGTACATACCGATTGAGCTAATTATTTCAGAAAGTGTTTAATACGCGTGTCTACACAGTTACCTATCATTGGTTTCGATTTTCGACTCAAAGAAACAGTTTGTAAAAATTTAGTTTTTGCGGGATTAATCGATGCATTCTTCAGTTCATGAGTTCATGCGACTCATTTCTTAAGATTTCGGGCTGAAAACTCCTCCCATCAGAGACTACATCCACTCTGTATAGGCTACTCGCGTCAGTGGCATTTTGGACTCTTGTGAATAACGCTGTCCACTCCTAAAACATAACCAATAATCACTTGATTACACTCGGTGGCATTCTTAACTTCTAATGCAGATAAATCCGATGTCTACATTGTATTAGTATATTATGAAACAAGTTCATATTGTTATACGGTATTGCACGAGTCAATTTTTAGGGAATGAGCATAGCGAGTTTCCTAATTTTGACGAGTGCGATAAGTGTATAATATTATAAACATTTTTCAGACGTTATTTTTTGTACGACAGCAATATAAAACAATTAATAAAGAAATAACATCAAATTTGCAATGATGGGTAGTTTGATATCATGGGCTATGAAGAAAGAGGTTGCTGTGACAACAATGATGTCTTAAATATTATAGCATGGAAAATATATTGTTTTATAACATTAATTTTATGACACAAGTTACACCGTCATAATAGAAGTCATTACGTTTTAGTTGGCATGGTAATATTTTACTGCTCTGGTACAATAATGTGCCATATTATGCACGATTTTCACTAACGTTGAAGACTGTTTATAATGCTGGAGTACAAAAACTATGTTTTTACAATGTAATAAAATAATAATACGAAATAAAAACAAAATAAAATACATGACATATAGAAAAGAAGATATTTAATATTAATCATAGGCCTATGTACGCCAGTTCACTGAGGACAAGGCCTATTAGCCGACTGTTGGCCTAACGTTCACATACCTCAGTAGAGTTGAACAATCATCCAACCAGTAATGGGGTAACATGTGATTAGCAAGTTGATTCCTACTAGTAGTATAACATTGTGTGTGACGTATTAAGACGCTGCAGTGACGTCATCACTGTGACGTCATTATTCGTGACGAAATGGTTCGTGACGTCATTTTGGGGCTTGTCGCAGGTAGTCAATGCGTCATGACTGGTGACGCTGCCGGAAGAACATGTTGTGACGTGATGATGTGGGGTAGGTCGGGAGGTCGGGAGTTGGGGTGATTGTTCTGGAGCGGTCATTGCTACCAAGGTCATCGCCGCCAATTAGCCAGGATTAATGTTAGGATTAAAGAGATCCATGGCCGGCTGGCTGTACGCCAATCTTTTGTTACATCTCCAGGTCGACATTACCTCAGACGTTATCAGTAGTCTTACCTTATCGGTGTGGGGAGGGGATAGTCTGTATAAAAGCAGCGGTAATGTAAACAATGTACAAGAGTCATCATGGACAGCTTCCGATAGGAGCAGGAAGCGATGTCGTGAAAACGACAAGTGTGAAGGAGTTGGTGATTGGGAGGGAATATATTTTTAAAAAGTTAAAAAAGATTAAGACACGCTTTGGAACAGGGATAGTTGCGGAGCTCGAGGAGAGCTCCGTATATCTACCGAAACGTTTTGCGTCACTGACGGATGCGGAGATTGAGAAGATTAACACGGGGCCGCAAATGGTGCTAATATACAATGGGGTTGCTGAAAACAAAATGTTTCAGTTGGAGTTCAAACTGAAGAAGGACTAGAAAAGCTGCGGTAGACATGTAAAATAATTTTTAGAATAGGCCTGTGTTGTCAAACTAAGTAGACATTAAAAAAAAAATGTATCGGTGTTGCGACTAAAAAGCTGTGGTAGACATGTAAATTTATCAGTAGGTAGTTAGCGCTCGCGATGGAAAAAGTAGCAGTTTATACTCTCTATGAAGATAGTGTTGGAAGTTCCTGTACCAAATTAAACTATTTATATATAGAATTGAAATGTGCGGGGTTTACAAACGGAGAGATTATATTTAAATTATATATAATCTCAGCATATGATAAAAATTTGACGTATGTAAAATCGGAAAGCGACATTTCGCACAGCGTACAACACGTCATAAACGCAAGTGTGACAAGTGGTCAAGAAGCCTTTCAATGGGGTACAAACGCTAAATTTGCAATAACTACCAGGTTTTTAGTGCTATGTGAATTTGAAAATGCGAAGTGTTCTATAGAAATAAATCATAAAGTTAAATATACTCCGCATTGCCTAATTATAATGCCGAATTCAAGATCGGAGAAGGGGAAAACAACAGCACATTGACCTTCATGATAACACAAACTATAAAAGAATCTTCGTATGTGTATTAGGGTGGAGTGAAAAAATTAATTTCAGAATTTCAATTCGGCAGGGCTCTCAAAAGTTGTCATTTAATGTCAAATGATCGTGTACGAATTTTTTGGATTTATTTTAATATTTAGATGCGCCCCAGAGGCTTCGAAAATTTCCTTACAGTTAAAAATAAGAAAATGAGCTTTTTGTTTTATTCTTATTACTTAATTGATAATATTATCTCATTTTTAGTTTGAGAGAGGATATGGATCACAGTCATAGAGAGATATTGGAAAGGAGTAAGGGTACCCCAAGTACAAGGAGCACAACAGAATGTCCAATATCTGACACTTTAGCAAAAATATCAGAAAATGTTCTTCCCAGCAGTGCTAATGTACTGAGGAACTGTCAACTGTGAGATGGAACATGAAACTTGATATTCATTCAAAAGAACCAAACATCAGTGATATTGCAGAAATTTAATAGTTTCCGTAGATGTTGAGGTGTGGAGGAAAGCATTATTCCTCACATTTCTCACAAACGTGTAGTTGAAACATCATTCAATTCCACAGTAAATACAGAAACATATTGAAACCATTCAAAGGTAGAGGAAGTGATATGAATTACAAAACTAAAATTAAAAACTACTGCAAAACTACTGATTCACAATTATTCCATATTGCCTTTTGCAAATGTACAGACTTATCAAAATGCAAGTGCCCAAAAGGCAAGAAGATTCCAAGTGATGAGCGAGAGTTCATTGTTGACCAGAGAACCATGAGGAAAATGGTAATTGGTGATATTGATCTTAAAATGACCCAGAATATTAAGAAAAAAGAGGAACGAGAGGTGAAGGAACAAAGGAAACTGGAGGTGTGTCAACAGAATATCCGATAAGTATTGCATCTGAAAGCAGTTCAGGATTAGAAGATGGGGAAGGAAATAAAAGTAGAATTAAACCAATAACCAGAATAAAGAAAAATCAAATGACATTGCATCTTCCAAAGATGGCAAGGCGTGGCCTTTTAGATCGAGCAGCTGCCTCTATTGCTAGTGGTCTTTTACAAGACATTGGTGTTTGATATGATGGTGAGACAAGTATTGTGATCGATCATAGTAAAGTACGCAGAGAAAGGAAGATTTTGTTTTATATTTTAGTAGGTTATTTTACGACGCTTTATCAACATCTCTGTTTATTTAGCGTCTGAATGAGATGAAGTGATAATGCCGGTGAAATGAAACCGGGGTCCAACACCGAAAGTTACCCAGCATTTGCTCATATTGGGTTGAGGGGAAACCCCGGAAAAACCTCAACCAGGTAACTTTCAGTACAGAAAAACCTTCTGAGAAACGCATAATACTTACAACATATTAATTAAATTAAATTATATGTACCAGTCTGGTTTTCCATTAAAATGAAACCAAAGTCAACAGAAGGTTCACGTCACCTCTGGAAATTATAAATCTATCTCGATATTTACCTAAAGAAATAAAGACCATTATTAATCCAGTTATTCAGAAAAATAGCTTCTTTGCTCATTCTGAAAAGATTCTTTTATCGATGATAACTGATGAGAGAAGAGACATTCAGCAGTTAGCACTCAGAACAATTATAGCAGCAAGACATTCTCCGAATTATTTTTCAAGGGTAAGAATGTTTCGTGTTCCAGAAGTGAATTTTTAAGCTAAGGATTACACAGAACTCATTCACTGGCAAGAAACACAGAGACACGAACCACCGGTAACAAAGAATCTAGAAGAGAGGAGATGAATATTGACATAGGTACTCAAATTTTCACGTCACGCTCGAGCGACTGAGATTTATGTTCACCTTATAACAGAAACATCCAAAAGTGTCTGTGGGGAAGACAGAAATACAATCAAAGTCACTAATGAAATCATTCAATAGAAAGTCTGAATATACTCCTTGAAATTTGGAAAATAAGTTGAAAAACATTACACAAATTGTATCACTAAATATGGTATAATATATTCATATACTCATGTAATATTCACGTTTGTCTAAGGACTGTCATAAGTAAATAATTATTTCATTAAAATTGAAGAATTCTTTTTTTTTTTTTTTTTGAAAAGTGAGTATTTTAGTAGTAATTACCTATATAAGTATTTGTAAGTGAAGTGTATGCATCAGACGTTTAAAATGACTTGAAATATGCTTTGAAATAATAATTTGTAGATTATTATAAAAAAAAGTTTAGCAGTTTGATGTTCCGATGTTTGTTTTATACTTCACAGTGCTTGGGGCGCATCAAAGAATTGAGATAGAAACTTGAGATTTTGAATGAATAATAACTATATCAGTACACAACTTTTGCACACCCTGCCGATTTGAAGTTCAACAAAAAATTTTTCCCTATACTTTTCACTCCATCCTAATGTGTATAGCAAGATATAGTATCGCCATGAACTTCAAAAAACACTGTGTATTGTATCACCGAGAAGACTGTGATGGAGAATGGCACGTGGTGCACTGCAGCCAGCCATACGTGACTGAGCCAGCCTCCGCCATCTTTGGGTGTGCCTCGGACTGCGAGGTGTACCGGGGTGTATTGATACAGCGGTGGTTATCCGTAAGTA